>NC_088875.1:22842356-22864856 GCF_032884065.1 Artemia franciscana
GTCTGTGTGTGTCTGTGTGTGTCTGTGTGTGTCTGTGTGTGTCTGTGTGTGTCTGTGTGTGTCTGTGTGTGTCTGTGTGTGTCTGTGTGTGTCTGTGTGTGTCTGTGTGTGTCTGTGTGTGTCTGTGTGTGTCTGTGTGTGTCTGTGTGTGTCTGTGTGTGTCTGTGTGTGTCTGTGTGTGTCTGTGTGTGTCTGTGTGTGTCTGTGTGTGTCTGTGTGTGTCTGTGTGTGTCTGTGTGTGTCTGTGTGTGTCTGTGTGTGTCTGTGTGTGTCTGTGTGTGTCTGTGTGTGTCTGTGTGTGTCTGTGTGTGTCTGTGTGTGTCTGTGTGTGTCTGTGTGTGTCTGTGTGTGTCTGTGTGTGTCTGTGTGTGTCTGTGTGTGTCTGTGTGTGTCTGTGTGTGTCTGTGTGTGTCTGTGTGTGTCTGTGTGTGTCTGTGTGTGTCTGTGTGTGTCTGTGTGTGTCTGTGTGTGTCTGTGTGTGTCTGTGTGTGTCTGTGTGTGTCTGTGTGTGTCTGTGTGTGTCTGTGTGTGTCTGTGTGTGTCTGTGTGTGTCTGTGTGTGTCTGTGTGTGTCTGTGTGTGTCTGTGTGTGTCTGTGTGTGTCTGTGTGTGTCTGTGTGTGTCTGTGTGTGTCTGTGTGTGTCTGTGTGTGTCTGTGTGTGTCTGTGTGTGTCTGTGTGTGTCTGTGTGTGTCTGTGTGTGTCTGTGTGTGTCTGTGTGTGTCTGTGTGTGTCTGTGTGTGTCTGTGTGTGTCTGTGTGTGTCTGTGTGTGTCTGTGTGTGTCTGTGTGTGTCTGTGTGTGTCTGTGTGTGTCTGTGTGTGTCTGTGTGTGTCTGTGTGTGTCTGTGTGTGTCTGTGTGTGTCTGTGTGTGTCTGTGTGTGTCTGTGTGTGTCTGTGTGTGTCTGTGTGTGTCTGTGTGTGTCTGTGTGTGTCTGTGTGTGTCTGTGTGTGTCTGTGTGTGTCTGTGTGTGTCTGTGTGTGTCTGTGTGTGTCTGTGTGTGTCTGTGTGTGTCTGTGTGTGTCTGTGTGTGTCTGTGTGTGTGTGTGTGTGTGTGTGTGTGTGTGTGTGTGTGTGTGTGTGTGTGTGTGTGTGTGTGTGTGTGTGTGTGTGTGTGTGTGTGTGTGTGTGTGTGTGTGTGTGTGTGTGTGTGTGTGTGTGTGTGTGTGTGTGTGTGTGTGTGTGTGTGTGTGTGTGTGTGTGTGTGTGTGTGTGTGTGTGTGTGTGTGTGTGTGTGTGTGTGTGTGTGTGTGTGTGTGTGTGTGTGTGTGTGTGTGTGTGTGTGTGTGTGTGTGTGTGTGTGTGTGTGTGTGTGTGTGTGTGTGTGTGTGTGTGTGTGTGTGTGTGTGTGTGTGTGTGTGTGTGTGTGTGTGTGTGTGTGTGTGTGTGTGTGTGTGTGTGTGTGTGTGTGTGTGTGTGTGTGTGTGTGTGTGTGTGTGTGTGTGTGTGTGTGTGTGTGTGTGTGTGTGTGTGTGTGTGTGTGTGTGTGTGTGTGTGTGTGTGTGTGTGTGTGTGTGTGTGTGTGTGTGTGTGTGTGTGTGTGTGTGTGTGTGTGTGTGTGTGTGTGTGTGTGTGTGTGTGTGTGTGTGTGTGTGTGTGTGTGTGTGTGTGTGTGTGTGTGTGTGTGTGTGTGTGTGTGTGTGTGTGTGTGTGTGTGTGTGTGTGTGTGTGTGTGTGTGTGTGTGTGTGTGTGTGTGTGTGTGTGTGTGTGTGTGTGTGTGTGTGTGTGTGTGTGTGTGTGTGTGTGTGTGTGTGTGTGTGTGTGTGTGCTAACTATGTTAACATATGCGACCGAGTACTAATGGGTACGGGTTTTGGATTGATACCTTAATCACTCGATGGAATAAATTCCCGTTTGACTCAAACTTCTTTTCCATAACTACTTTTCTGAAAAAAACAACAACTTTCAACTGTTATAAAACACACAAAATTGAGCAATATCTATTTAGGACTTGCAACAGACTAGACGGGAATGGGAATAGAAAAACCTACTTCAAATCTTTAAGGATCTCTCGATACATTGCTTAGTCACTGCAAAGGCTTAAAAGATAGGGGAGAGAGATAGGAAAGGAGTGTTTACGAGTCTTTCATCCTTAGGTGGGTTGTTTACGTGACAAGCGTGTAGTAATAGTGAAACCTATGGTCTATAATTAAAGGAAGACTGCATTTTGCGACTATTTTCTATCAGGCTAAATGAGAGCCAGTAAAACATTTTCATTTGAAGCTTTATCAAACTTACATTAACTCTAACTATAATGCCATCGTCACGTCTTCTGTTCATACCCAAACTTTGATCGATGAAGATGCCTGAATAATAGGGGTTTAAGAAAAGCTTCTCGGTGGATGCCAAACGCTCGCACTTTGGTGACCATATGTGGATGGTTACCCAGACTTGTGACAGGAACCAAACAAACCACAGGAAGCCAAACTATAAAGAGCATAAAATGTACCTTTGTAAAGTGGAGTAAATTAAAACAGTAACTTAAGAATCAGGTAGTTACCCATTGATATTTTTGAGATCTTACCTGTAATTCTTGTAGGTTCTATATAGTTAACCTATTTTTTGTCACTTTTATCGAAACTGTAATCTCCTTCGTAATAAAAAATCAACTTGCAACTTGTACTGACGCCCAAATCCCACTCCTGCGTGCCACAAACAATAACATATAAATTTAGAATTATTGTTTTTGCATCTGAAACCCTTCAAGCCAAAAAAATAACAGGGTTGTAGGAGCGGTGCTTTGATTTTTCCCTGCCTTTTTTTATGTTGCACTTTTCACTTCATTATAAAAAACTAGTTGGGGTGTAACCTCTGTGGTTTGTACAAAAAGTGTGGACTAAAGGCTGAACTGGCAAAATTGACACAATATTTTGAAAAGGTTAGTATGATTTTTGCCAGGGATAAAAAAGGATGTTCTTCGCTCATTCTTAAGCCAGGAGTTACCATGTGAGAGCAGAAAATTAGTTTTATGGTAAATGTTGGAAAAAAACTACGAGAAGTTGTTCCGCCAAGCCATGTTTCTGCGTTTGAGTAGAAAGCTCCGTTGAAAGATATAAGCTAGTACTGAGAAGTTTGAAATTGAAGTTAGACTAAAATCTGAAAGTGCTTATGATAAACGAAAGGTCCCTCGCTCCATAGCTAAAATGTTTTGTTGAAATAGTATGCAGAAAAATTTACCGATCAAGAAAGGAAAATTTTATCATGGATCCGAAAGTGCCTCCATCTAAGTTTAAAAGCAATTTTTGTTTGTGCTTTCATTTTCGGTGAAAGACTGGGTTAGAGAAACTGTATGTTTTGTTCGTTCTTATGATTCAGAAAATTTTCTCATTGCTTAGGACGTCAAAGGTTCCATTTTGCTACTTTCTTATTAACTAATGTTATGAGAAAGGTGGTTTACAGCTTGATAATCATTTTCCTAACTGAAAGAGATACAATTTTCAATTGAATGACTATCAGTAATTCTTAAAAGGCTTTACAAATGTACATTAAATAGTTTTTTATGTAAAAAATTCACTCATGAGATATTAAAATATTCAGGAAGTGAAAAATTTCGAGAGGCTATCTACTTCTGTTTTACGGTCAATACCAACCAAATAGTTGTTTAGCTAAGAAATGAGCTAATGCGTTAATAGCTTGGAAAATGAGTTGGAGGCAAAATCTAATACCATGATCCCTTACTTATCACCTACTTCCTCCCCCGCCATCACAGTTTTTCACAAACAGTAAGGCATGTCATAGCTTTCTGAAACAGGATCTTGGAAGAACTTTCAACTTGTGTGATCTGAGAGCCAAACTGGGCCAGCGATACTACTGACAACCCCTAAAACTACTACCAATATGGTAGTCATGGAAAGGCAGTGTGGTCTTCGAAGTTATCTACGCAGGCATGTTATATGTTGTTATAATTGAAATCATGCAACAATTTTCAATCTAAATCACTGAATGCCAAAAATGACCATGACCCCCTAATATCCCCCATCCTTCCAGCCATCTGCTTATCTCAAGGTGGCTATGTTCCGTCCTGTTTAAATCGGAATTACACAACGATTTTTTGGCTGGTATGAATAGAGAGCCCTAGGGGTTAAAAGGTTCTCCAGGGCATTCCAATGCAGTCTATCAGTTCCCTAAGCCAACTTTTAGCACAAAGGAAGGCATGTTGCATATTGCTTGAGGCATAGCCATGCAGGGATTTTCAACCTACTCTGCTAGGGGGCGTTATTAAGGCTAAGTATGCCCGGTAACACCCCTTCCTTCCAGACCACCGTTAGCTTTCTAGTGGAGAGCTATGTGTGTTGTACAATGTTTTTAACCAGAGCTATATAAGAATTTGAAAATCAGAATGGCTAGAGGCGACATATAGGGCGATGGATGTTGCAACAGCCTTATCTCCATTTTACTGCTAGATATTCGTAGGAAAGCTCACATCTTACACTTTTGTTTTAGGTAGAATCATGTAGTGATTTATAATCTACATTATTGAAGGTACCGCATGACCACTTAAACAGCCCTTTCCCTCTTCCCCATGGCTTTCAGATGGAAAATAGATGTCTAGCATCTTGTTTTAGGTAAATAATTTTTAGGCAATGCGACTGAGCAGTTATATTTTCAGAATCATCCTCCACTAATGAGTCACCTACCTTCCACACTAGACCACCCACTTTCAGCTGAAATTTAGTGATAGGGTAACTACAACCAAGGAGACATTAGTAAGAACCGTAAGGTTGCTCATCTCCTATGAGGATAGGCTATGTAACTCTGCTAATTAGCCTAGATTTCATTTGTTTCTGATATATTTTAGAACAAAGAAATTTGTCTTCAGAAACACGATAAGTACTGACAAGTATAAACTAATCTTAACAAAAACTTCAATTGATATTTCAATCTTGCAAAAACTAAAAAAAAAAGAAAAAAGAAGAAGAATATATACACATCAAAGCAATAAATTACACTTCAAAATTTTATATTAGGTCAAAAAAATTTATTTACACACATAAAAGATAAATAATTAGAGATCTATATTAATGTTGAGTTAAAAGTTTATACTAAAACAAACACGACAAATAGAACTAATTCCAGACCCCTAGATGCAAGTAAAAGTCACGGCCGAACATGGGAAAAGTGGGACCTGTCTCCTCTGGTATTTCGAGGTTTATACAAATTTTTCTAGGAATTACCTATTTTACGCACAAAATCTATTACCCCCCTCCCAAAAACCCATATAGAAACTCCCCCCCCCGTAAACACTTTTTTTGGTAATTTAGTTTTTATTTAAGATAGAAGCCAGTCGTTTTAACTTTTTTTTCTTTTTTTTTGCAAAAAACGGAGTATTATACGAGTTGATTGCTATAATAGGCCAACTGCTTCCAGTAATCAAGATGAAAGATTCTTTTTATAACTAAATGCTACAATAAAAATTTCTTATTCCAATGTTTTCATAACATTCTATGTTTATAGAATTCTGTAAGTCTTTTACAGTATATATGCAGCCCCACTTCCCCTCTCCTCCTTCAATGCTTGGATACAATCCCAGGTTTTATCCAATTTTAGCCGATTTTGCTGTTTTATTTCTTGCTTATTCTGCTCCCTTTAACGAATCTAACTTTTCTTGTGAAAACTTGTAGAAAAAATTGAAGTGTAATATCCAAAAACTGACAATGCAGCAAAAGAAGGATGACCGGTTTCTGCTCTATAAACAATGATATAAATTCGATAACAGCTTATATTTCTCAGTTGACAAACTTTTCTACAAATATATTTTAGGACAGATTAGCCAAGGTAGGTCCATTTTTCGATGTGGTATTTTTTTTAATTTTTTTTGCATTTCCTGCCCGATCCATTATTTCATTTCACATCAGAAGTTAAAACTGCATAAGATTTTTTTTGTACAGTACAAAAAAAGCGCTTCAGGGCAGTTTGTAAGGTACAAAAATAAAAGACTCTACTTCCTTATACCTGAGCTGTGTGTTTTCAGGAAAACACACATTTTAAATAATCGTGCAAACATAGAAAGATATCATCTGTCGGTTTATTTTGAGTAGTTTCACATATATGCGTTGCAATGGCTGCAGAGCAATAATTCTTGTTTATTTTAAGTTTCATCTTCTCACTTTACTTCCATCACTAATAAAACCCTTTTTAGATTACTAACAGTATATTGTGCTATGTTATGTTTCTTGGGGTGCAGTGATAAAGCTTATACACAAAATGCATTTTATAACTAACAACATTGTTTAGGTTTTAGGCAATGGAGAATGAAGTTGATTTTAAGAGTACGGTATGATTTAAGATAATAACTATTCGATAATTATCAATTTTTAGGTTTTAAAAAGCTGGAATTATATTAGTTATGCCTCTTGTTTCAGTTCCGCATAAAAATCATGATAATATTTTGTAAATCCTTTGCTCAATAGCACCAGCCCCTCAACAAAAAAAACTATCTAAACAAGCACTAAGCTGATGATACAGACTTTCATATTAAGACCTTCCATTTAAAGTACAGAACAAAACAAACGGAAACGCTTAGTGTCGTATTATTTAGATAATTGTGTAAGTCTTTCGTAAGTTACGTTAACAGAAAAAAATCTTGAATCAATTACTATTAAAAATACAAATAAAACAAGCCATCTGTTAAAAACTATTCACTATAAAGCACAATAAAAATCAACTAGTCATTTTGACATTTTATTTGGGTCCCTTCAACCATCCCCTTTCTCTCTTTTTTCTCTCTTTTTCTATCTCTCTTCCTCTCTCTCACTCTCCTCTCCCCCCTCTCTCCCTGTCCCTATGCCTCTCTTTAAAATGCTCCCTCCCAACCAGCCTACATTCAAAACATAATAAAACAGGAACTATTTGCAGAATACCTGACTGAAAATTACATCCTCCACAAAGTCACCTTCAGGACAATTGAAAAATAAATAGCTGGGTAAAACCCCTTTGAATGCACAGGTATCCTTTTCTCTTATGCCACAAAAAATCACCATAAAAGTTATGACGGAAGGTACAGCCAGGTTAAGTGGTAGAGCGAAGCTGAAGCCTTGCATGTTTACTCTACAAGCGAATTTTCCTAAAAAAAGAAACTGAATCAGTTTCAACTTTTATAGATAAACAAAAAGGAACATAGAAGTGACACATGTGACATCTAAAGAAGCATACGAGTTGCATTAAAATTCTGCAGAAGTATAAGAGTTGCATTATACTTAAGGAAGAGTAAAGATTACTATGGACATAAGCGTTGGTTCCGCATAGATACTATTTTCTTTTGAGTATTTTGGTTATTATCTAACTGCAATTAAACATCGCATAAAGACTAAAGCATAATATATTCCAAAGAGATCAAGCTATTGAGAAAAAGAATTAAATGTTTTTTTCTTATAAGCACTGGCTAGCTTAAAAGGCCTTGATCTTTATAAAAATTAAACTAAAGAACAAGTTTTTTCAACTGAAAGTAAGGAGTAACATTAAAGCTTAAAACGAACATAAATTATTACGCATATGACTGGTGTTCGTCCCCTCATCAATACCTCGCTATTTATGTTTTAGTAATTTCAAAAGGGCTATTTATTCTAATTAATCGGCCTCTGTGATTCAGGGGTCATACTTAAAGTATTGGAACAATACTTTAAGTATGCAAAAATATTACCATGGAAGGGGGCCTAGGTGCCTTCCAATTTCTTTGGTCACTTAAGAAGGGCACTAGAACTTTTGATTTCCGTTAGAGTGATCCATCTTGCGACATTCTAGGACCACTGGGTCGATACGATCACCCCTGAATAAAATAGAAAAAATAAAAAATAAACACGCATTACGCATCCGTTATCTGTCTTCTGACAAAAAATTCAAAATTCCGCATTTTGGTAGATAGGAGCTTGAAACTTCTACAGTAGGGTTCTCTGATACGCTGAGCCTGATGGCGTGATTTTCGTTAGAATATATGACTTTTAGGGGGTGTTTCCCTCTATTTTCTGAAATAAGGCAAATTTTCTCAGGCTTGTTACTTTTGATAGGTACGACTAAACTTGATGAAACATATATATTTAAAATCGGCATGAAAATGCGATTTTTTATATAACTATTGGCATCAAAATTCCGATTTTTAGAATGCGTTGCATTACCATAGTAAAACAAGGCATAAAAAAGAAGCCAAGTCTGTTAGGTCTATCAAAAACACCAACACAACGTGAATCTAGCGAATTTAATTTGCTTTCTCGTTCCTAAGCAGCCTGATTGGTCCAACTGTTGATGACTAGGCAGTGATACTTTGCTAAATAAAAATGAAACTGGGTCTTCAGCAAACTGACTTGGTCAAACTTACATGAAAAAAGAAAAGAAAAAACGAGTAAAACGATTTGGCTTCCAACAATAAAAACACATTTTGCCTTTTCTTGATATCACAATGACCTATGTTATAGATCTTTTCCACAAAAGAAGTTTTTAAAAAACAGTAAAAAGGTACATCATACCAATGACGAGCAGAAATAAAGAAAAATAATTATTAGTAGCATTTCCATAAGGCTTTTAAGGAGACAAATAGGGGGTAAACCTGAAGCTACAAGCCCCTCAAGAAGTTATTACGCGCACCTGTGCAATACAATAGTGCACCTGCAACGTTATAGTACACCTAAATCATAGAGAATGTTGTCATCGAGACATAGGTGTCTCTTAAGGAATAGGGATTGTTTACTTTGGTTATGTAGTAGGGTTTGGTTGTTACCTAATAGTTTCTTTGAGCGTTAAAAACCTTCAGGGGCTCCGCCAAATCACGTTTTGTTTTATTGTTCTTTAAAAACCTACGAGAGCCTGAAAAATCAGGATTTCTTTTGATGTTATGTAATAGGCTTTGGGTGTACCGTAATAGAGTGTTTTTCTTAAAAAATTACGCGTGTAAAAAAAACCCTACGATTCAGAATTTCCTTGATTATTACAAAATGGGATTTGCTTGTTACATAATAGATTCTTTGGGTGTTTGAAAACCTACAAGGCCAAGGGCTTCTTTACTTCAGGATTTGCATTGAGTGTTAAAAAAACCTACGAGGGCCAGAAAAAAACATTAAGGACCTGCTAGTGAGGAAAGTTCAAGACGCAGGACCCTAGAGAGCGATTCTAACGAGGAATTCCTAGCAACCAATTCAACCGGAGGGCCCTAGTGAGCAATTCCAACAGGGCCCAAGCAACCAATTTTAACAGGCCCCTTAACCTAACAATCAGGGGCCCTAGTATCAAATTTCACTGGGGGGCCCCTAGCATCCAATTCCAAGGGGGGCCATAGCATCCATTTTTACCGGGGACCCCTAGCAACCTTTTCCATTGGGCGGCCCTAGAATCCATTTCCAATGAGGGGCTCTAGCAGATTTTTCCATTGGGGGCCCCTAACAACCGGGGGGCCCTAGCAGTGAATTCCACAGGTACCATAGCGAGCAATTGTTACGAGGGGCCCCATGCAACCAGTTCAACTGGGGCCCTAGCAAACAATTCCAACGGGGACCCTACCAACCAATTTCCCCGGTCCCCCCAACCTAACCACCGATGGCCAAAGCATCCAATTTCACATGGTTCCCTAGCATCCAATTCCAACAGGGGCCATAACATCCAATTTCATCGGAACCCCTAACAGCCAATTACAACGAAGCCCCTAGCAAACAATTCCAACAGGGGGACATCTAGTGAGTAATTCCACTGGGACCTTAGCAAGCAATTACACCAAGCAGGTGCTAATTACATAATGGGTTTTGTTTACTTCTGGGTGTTACGTAATAGAACTTGTCAGAATCTGCTAGTCAGGCTGGGAATCCCTGGTCGTAACTGAGAGGGACAGACACGGGTTGTTACATACTTTAATGGAATTTTTTCTTCAGGATTTCCTTTTCTGTCCGGGTGTTTTTTTTCAAGGGCTACAATGGAATGGAGTACTAGACAGGTGGAATATGAATGCCTTTCCAGGAATATGATTTGATGGATGTTTTCTACATGATAAACTTTTGCAAACACGTAGAAATACCTGCCCGCCTTCTATAACAATTAAGTGGTTCGTATGTTTCCAAACGTATGCAATAATTGACATGCAGGGGGAAAATAGATTACTAGAAATCGATTACGTATCAAATGCACCTGCATGTTAAGTAATGCTTTAGAGGGTGTTATAAGATAATGTTGGTACATGTTCATAGCAGAGTTTTTAGTAATAATGTCTTTTACTCTATTGAAACTTGAATATGCTATCAGAGATAAAATAAAAGAGAGAGTATCATTAAGCTAGAATATGGTATCCCTTCATATACAATCGTTCAATAATCTTGAACGAGAATACCTAAGTATATAGGCTACAAGATACTTAAACTGCATTAGTGAAATATATTGAAGATTTGTTTGAATCGAGTAAAAAACGATTTGGCGTCCAACAATAAAAACACATTTTGCCATTTCTTCATATCACACTCCTTCGTAATTCCTTTGAAAACTAATGTTATTGATCTTTTCCAAAAAAGAAGTTTTTTCAAAAAACAGTAAAGAGGTAAATCATACCAATGACTTTGATTTGTCAAACTTTGAAGTTTGAACGAGAAATTTAAAAAATGAAGACTGTTGTACATACGTCTTTTATTAATAAAAACAAATTTTTAAGCATTATTAAAACACAGCAAAAGCTTTTAAAACACAACAAACGAAATAACACAGTGTGAAAAAAGCTTATAAAGGATAAAATATAAGCAAAAAAATACGAATTAAAAAAGTTGGGAACCCTTGCAAGCAATTCCAGCAGGGCCCCTAGAATTCAATCCCAACGGGTCCCTTGTATTCAATCCCACCAGTCCCCATAGTATCCAATTCCACTGGGGTACCCCTAGCAAGCAATTTGACCGGAGGAGCCAGAGCAACCAATTCCACCAGGGGATAGAAAATTTAAGCCCCGGGAAATATTTAGAAGGATTCAAATCTCTTTTTTAAGCAACTGGAGTGACTTCTAAAGGTGAGAGAAATGGACGCTTGTTTTATCCAGAATTGAATCTGCCGACGCGTAAAAAGTGCTTGAACGATTTTAGAGTAAACTAAATCCGTTTACACCGTTTCATGACCGTTTAAAGATGCTGAAGGACCAATATATATGATCTTGTCTTTTTATGAGTATGTAAACAATTTTTTTTAAGACACACACGCATCATCTAGTTATTTGAAGAATCAAAATAAACGTCTACGTTAGCCGTTCATTTTGTAGGACTACCTGAACCTTTTAAAAACGAATGCGACACCTTACGGCATTAGTGCCTCTAAAACTCGAGGCTCGACATGCGTACATAATTTCGGTAATTATAAATCAATTGACCGTCTCTATCTCGCTATTATTGTTGTTTTTCACCACAATATGGCTGAAAAGACCACTTCGTTGTTGGACACTCTTTTTGGCTGAAATAAATGCCTATGTTAACTGTTATTCTGTAAGACTACCTGCACCTTTGTTTCAGTACCGTTACTGTACGGTGTTACAGCCTCTGAAACTCGAAGCTCCATATGCATATCGGTTTTTAATAATTCTAAATCAATTGACTATCTCAGACTTTTCACACAATAGCTTTTTGGCCCATTTTTACCCTTGTTTTTGTTTTGCAACACAAAATGGCTGAAAATATCACTTTGGTGTGGGACAGTCGTTTTTGGCTAAAATAAATGTCTATGTTAGCCCTTTATTTTGTAGGACTACCTGCACCTTTAGAAACGAATAAGTTACCGTTCGGCATTACTACCTCTGAAACTCGAGGCTCAATAAGCGTATAGTTTTTCAAAAATTCTAAATCAATTGACTATCTCAGAATTTTCACACAATACCATTTTAGCCTTTTTTACAAGAATTGCTGTTTTGCACCTAAAAATATGGCTTAAAAACCTCTTTGCTGTGGGAGAGTCTTTTTGGCTAAAATAAGGGTCTATGTTAACCGTTTATTTTGTAGGAGTACCTACACCCTTAGAAACGAATTACTACCATACGATATTAAAGCCTCTGAAACTCGAGGCTCAAAATACATATAGTTTTTCAATAATTTTAAATTAGTTAACTATTTCAGAATTTTCACACAATAGCTTTTTGATCTTTTTTGGCTATAATGGTTGTTTTACACATCAAAATGGCTGGAAATACCATTTTGCTATGGGAGAGACTTTTTGGCTAAAATAAACTGTTAGCCGTTATGTTAACCGTTATCTTGTTGGACTTTCTAAACCCTTAGAAACGAATGCACTATCGTAGAGCATTACTGCCTCTTAAACCCGAGCTTAAATATGCGTATGGTTTCTCAATAATTCTACAACAATTGACTATCTCAGAGTTTTCATACAATAAAATTTTGGGCTTCCTTTGGTTAGAATTGTTGTTTTGCAGCAGAAAATGTGTAAAAGCATCACTTTGCTGTGGGGCAGTCTTTTTGGCTAAAATAAATGTCTATGTTAACCGTTATTTTGTAGGACTAACTGCAAATTTGAAAACAAATATGCTACCGTACGAAATTACTGCCTCTGAAACAGGAGGCTCAATATGCGAATAGTGTTTCGAATCAATTGACTATCTCAGAATTTTCAAACAAGCCCAAAGTATGTCGGTTTCTTTTTCTACGCGAAATTTATTTTCCGTTAACTTTTTTCTTACTGAAAACTTTTTATTCTATCTTCATGAAAGTTGTTTTATGTTAATTTCTTTGTCGTGAAACGTGTTTTAAATGAATTTTTTTCTTCGTGAAACTTGTTCTACGACATTTTTCTCTCTTCGTAAAAGTAGTTGCAAGTTGATTTGTTTTAGTCATGAAGCATGTCGTATTTTAATCATTTCTTTGTGAAAACTGGTGTATGTTCATTTTTTCATCGTGAATATTGTTGCACTTTTAGTTTTTCTTCATGATAATTTTTCTATATTGACTTTTTTCTTTCATGAATCTTGTATTACCTCAATATTTTTCTTCGTGAAACATTTTTTTGTTCATGAAACTTGTTGCATGCTGAATTATTGTTCGTGAAATATAATGTGTATTGATGTTTTCCTCGTGAAACTTTTATGCTGATTCTTTTTAAACTTTTTGTATATTATTTTTTCTTCGTGAAACAGGATGGCTGTTGATGTTTGATCATGGAAAAATGTTACAGGCAGATTATTTCTTCAGGAAACTTAATATGCATTGATGTATGTCTTCGAAAAATTTATTATATTTCATTTTTTCTTCATAAATCTAGTTACATGTTGATTTTTATCTTCGTGAAACTTGTGCATCGATTTTTTTCCACAGGAAAGCGGTTTTGTTTGTAGAATTTGTTGCGTTCTGACTTTTGTGCCTGAAATTTAATTGGTATTGATATTTTTCTTCATGAAACTAAATATTTATTGTTAGTTATTCTACATTTATTCTTTCGTGAAACTTGATTTTTCATGATATTTTTCTTCGTCAAACTTGTTGCTTGTTGGTTTTTCTTCGTGAAATATGTCGCAAGCTGAATTTTGTTCGTGAAACTAGTTGTATGTGGATTATCTCTTCAAGAAACTTAATATATCTTGATTTATGTCTTCGAGAAACCTGTTATATTTTTCTTTTATTTATAAAACTTATTGCATGTTAATTTTTCTCTTCCTGAAAGTTGTACATTGATTTTTCCTCAAGAAACCAGTTTTGTTCGTGGAACTAGTTGCTTACTGATTTTTGTTCATGAAACTTGATTTATCTAGATATCCTTCTTCGTGAAACTTAAATTTTTTCTACGTGAAACATTATGTATGCTGATTATTTTTCGTGAAACTTGTTTCGTATGAACTATTTCTTCAAAAACTTAATGTATCCTGATTTATGTCTCCGAAAACAATGTTATATTTTATTTCTTCTTCATGAAACTTCTTGCACGCTGATTTTTCTCTTCGTGAATTTGTCCATTGATTGTTCTCCTCGTCAATCCAGTTTACTTCGTGGAACTTGTGTGCTGATTTTTTTACATGAAACTTGCATGTTGATTTTCTCTTCGTGAAACATGTACTTTGATATTTCGCCTCGTGAAACCGGTATTGTTTGTTGAATTTGTTGCGTGCTGATTGTTGTTCGTGAAACTTAATTCATCTTGATGTTTTTCTCGAGAAATTATTTTAATGTTTTTCTATTCTTTCTTTAAACTTAATTTATCATGAAATTTTTCTTTGTAAAACTTGCTGCATGTTGGTTTCTTCTTTGTGAAACACGATGTATACTAATTGTTCTTCGCGAAACTTGATCCACATGGATTATTTCTTCAAGAAACTTAATGTGTCTTGATTTATGTCTTCAAGAAACTTGTCATATTTGTTTTTCATGAAACTTGACACATGTCGATTTTTCTCTTCGTGAGACATGTAAACGGATTTTTCTCCTCGTAAAGCCGGTTTTGTTCGTGGAACATACTAAGTGCAGATTTTGTTCGTAAAAGTTAATTTATCTGGACATTTTTCTTCGTAAAACTTGTTTTATGTTGATTTACTCTTTGGGAAAACTTATTTTATCAGAAAATTTTTCTTCGTGAAACATGATGAATACAGATTGTTGTTCGTGAAACTTGTTACATGTGGATTATTTCTTCAAGAAACTTAATGTATCTTGATTTATGTCTTCGAGAAACTTGTTATATTTTTACTTATTTCAGTTAGCATTTAGCAGTCGACGGCTTAACTTGTCTGACTGCTTTTGCCCGGATACAGCGGCTGCTATGCTATGTTGTAGACTTATGTGAATAATATCGTGAGAATTGCTTGAATTAATTGTTAAAATTGAAATCTTGGATACAAAGGAGCGAGTTCTACGTTCGAGATAGTTCCTGAGGAATCCTGATGTGGGTGTTAGTTGTACCCTTTTAAAGGTTAATGCAAACTGCACGCTGTAAACTAGCGTCGGTTAAAAAATAAGTTTTTGTAAAGGTGGGTGAATTATATTATTTTGATAACGTCAGAATAGGAAGGATGTCCAGAACCAAACGCGTAATCGGATCTGGTTCTGAAATCGACTAGTAATTCGGATAAAAGTTTTAACGCGGACTGCCAGAAAACGAATGTAGAGAATATCATTAAAATTTTGGAAATGGTCCAATCTATTAATATGAACATGGAAACCCTAAAGCAGAGTGTACTTGAAATTAGGGGTGATTTGGGTACAGTTAATAGTCGTGTTGTGGTTCTAGAAAATAAAGGTAGTGCAATGGACAATGAAATTGCAACAACGAAATCGGAACTTGCTCTGCAAAGTTTTGTGAAAGCCCAGTCACAGCTGATTAAGAAATGCAACGAAGAAATGAATGTGGTTGTGACCCAGTCTCTTGTTGATGAAAATCGGGACAAGTTGTACAATTTGCTGTTTTTGGGCTTTAATGATGTCCCCTTGAATGAGGCTACATCTCGGGTTTCCAAGGTGATTGTAGATGGTTTGTCACTCCCAACTGACAAGTTGCCACCATTCACTGTGGTTCACTGTTCCAAGAATTTTGTTAAAATTCTGGAAAAACGCGCCTGGACAGTGTCAAGGCGCGTTTCTTGATTCTAAGCAACGCGAAAAAATTAAAAGGGAAAGAGTTCGGTGTTTGAAAGTCTGTTTTTATTAGTGACGATGTTACGCCACGTGTACGGGTTTTGAGTAAAGAATTACTTGGGTTGCGTAAGCATTTGGTGGATAAAGGTGTGGAATGCTGGGTACCTCCTACCCTACCACCCAGCATCTCTGTTAAAAAGGACAACCGTGTTATTAAAGTGCCTTGGTACAATGCTAAGAGTTTGTTGAATTCTTAAATTTTCTTAAATTTTGTTTGCTGCAATTAAATTTAGTGAGTGTTTATTTGTTATTGAAAAAGCCAATTAAAAACAAAAAATTATTAAAAAATAAATGAAAAAATAAAACTTGCTATTTTGTCGCAATAATTTTGGTTGTGTGATTGGGGAACTTAGCAGCCGTTGTATTTGGTGACTTGTGAATGGATTCGTTACGGTCAAACCAAATATGGCCTGTTTCTTTTTTTGTTTGTTTTTTTTCGAGATGGAAAGTGTCATTTTTTTGTTGTTTATTATATTCTATTTTGTTCTTGTTTAGATGTTTTTATATTCTTTTTGTTTTTGTGTTGTTCTGGAGATGAGGCCATGTTACTTTGTTGTAACACTGTATGAATATGGTTGATTGTGATCGTGACATCCCGGGCAACAACCGTCTTAAAAATTTGAAAGCTTCAATTGTTGATTTTGGTAGTATGTTTACGGAGCAGCTCCACCGGAATTATGATGTTGGGATTGCTGGTCAACATGTTTCTTCTAATTCGAAGTACCTATTTAAAGACGGCTTGAGGTCCGGGTAGAGTGGTGGTGATTCTGAAGATCACAGAGTTTTCCACCTTAACTGCCAGGGATTGAATTCATCTTTTAATTTTGTAAGTGAGATGTACAAACTTTCCATTTTTCAGACTATTGGTCTCACAGAAACTTGGCTAAATGAGCATAACTCTGCTCTCTTGGATATTGCAGGGTATACATTTTATCATGGGAATCATCAACTTCGAAAACATGGAGGAATTGGAGCTTATATACGGAGCGATATCGAGGTTTTGGTAAGAAGTGACCAAGTGCTGTATCACGAGATGATATTTGAGTCATTTATTCTTCAGCTTAGGCTTAAGCCGAAAGAAGTTTATGTTGTTGTACTTTATAGACCACCATCTGGGTCTATACTGGCCTTTATGTATATTTTGGAGGAACAGTTGGATAAACTACCTACTGCTTCGCACCCATTCTTCATGCTTGGAGACTTTAATATTGACCTTAACGATATGAATTCGAATACTCCTATGGATTTCCTACAGCTTTGCATGTCATATAGTTTATTTCCCACTATTAATGTTTGTACTCGTGTTACCACTTTAACGGCAAAACTACTTGATAATATTTTTTCTGATTCAAAATTTTCAGGTCCAGGGGTTATTGTTACTGATGTTTCTGACCATTTTGGGATTTCGGCAAGTTTTAAAGTTTGTTTCCCGAGGCAGCAAGGCCTTAGATTGAAAACGAGTATGTTACCTGTGCTCAACCAGAGTAACGTAGAAAAGTTTAAACAAGAGATTTCTAATGTTAATTGGAATAATGTAGTTGAAAATCTTGATGATATAAATATAAGTTTTCAAAGATTTTATAATAAACTGATCTCTATTTTGAATAAAACTTTTATAATTAATCGGACAAGGTCAAAGAAAAGGATACCCAAAAAGCCGTGTTTGTTACCAAGTCTTCTGCGGTGCATAAATAAGAAAGACCAGTTTCGATAAAGAATGAAAATGATCCAGTTTGCACTAGAATTTACAAAAATTATAGAAATGCTCTTAATAAACTTTTGAGAAACGCGAAGAAAAAATATTTTGAGTGTAAATTTAAAGATGCTTGTGGTAACCCAGCTAAAACATGGAAAATTATTAAAAGTGTTATATCTTCAACAGATCCGGTTCTTCCTGATAAAGTTACCCACAAGTGATGGGTTAAAATCGAATGAGCTTGATGTAATATGTAATAGCCTTTCGGAACATTTTGCAACTGTTGGGGCTCGATTTTCTCGTGGTACAGTAGCTTCTGATAATAATCCTCCGCTTGAGACTTTTATGGATACTTCTGTTGATGTATCAATGTATCTAAGACCTGTCACTCATGATGAAATTCGTAAAATCATCTTTGAGATGAAAAGTTCTTTGGCTGGGAGTGATTCCATTAACCGTCTTGTTTTAAAAACCGCGTTTCCAAGCATTTCACATATTTTTACATCCCTTATTAATGCTTGTTTTAAGAAAGGGAAATTCCCCAATTGTCTTAAATTTGCGAGAATAACTCCTATGTTTAAGGGTGGTAACAAGAATGATTTGGGGAATTATAGACCAATTTCATTATTACCTGTTGTTTCACGAGTTTTAGAAAAATGTATTAATATTAGAACTTATGGGCATTTGGAACGTCATAACTTCTACATCCAAATCAGTTTGGTTTCGGGAAGGGTAGAACAACAGATATGGCGATTTCATTTATTATTACTATAATTAATGATGCTCTTGATAATAAGCTGAGGGTAGCTGGTATATTTTCGGATTTAATTAAGGCGTTTGACACTGTTGACCATCGATTATTATTTAAAAAATGTGAATTTTTATAGATTAAGGGGTGCTAAATTGGGCTTGCTTTGCAGTTATCTTCAAAATACACAGCAGTGTGTCTATTTAAAATGTTTTTCGTCTAGTAAAAATGTTGTTAATTGGGGGGTTCTCAAAGGATCCGTACTGGTTCCAACTATGTTTTTAATTTTTATTAATGATCTGCCGCATGTTGTGAAAGCTCTGCCCAGAGTTGACGACTTTGATGACAACGGTCCGAGTAAGACCCAGGTTGCTATGCCCTTATTTGCTGATGATACAGCCTTGGTGTGTGTTACCCCTATGGAACAACTACTTATGTCAACGATAAATGCAACAATGAGCGAGATATGTACATGGCTTAAAATAAATCACCTTGATCTGAATATAGATAAATCGAATTTTGCTATTTTCTCTCGATCTCCGGATTTTTAAACCTTGTTTGCGGAAATGATTTCAAAGCGGGGAATCATTAAGCGAACGAGGTTCACCAAATACCTCGGAATCAATGTTGATAAAACCCTATCATTTAAAGGTCATTTGAAGTCAGTTTCGAAAATATTGTCCGTTAACTTAGGTATCATTTGCAAATTAAAACATATTTCCCCCAAAATGCTCTACAATTGTTATACTTTTCCCTGATTCATCCCTACATTTTGTATTGTTCGTCCATTCGGCTTGCAACTTTCCCTTCGGTAGTTCGTCCAATCCGTGTGATCCCGAATAATGCTATCCGGGTTTTTTTGTGGTGTTGGGAACCAGGAGTCTATGAGGTCTGTGTATAGAGAATTAAATATAATGACGGCAGCTGGATTACACGATTTTTACACGTTGATTTTATATATAAGTATTAGATTGAAAGCCTTCCTTGATTGTTTTAAAGGAATATTTTGTGAGAGGTCTGATATTCACCACCACGTTACTCGAATACCAAGAAATACTGAGGTTCCTCGATTAGTTTCAAGTAGGTCTTCTTTTTCACTTAGTTATAGAGCTTCAAAACTTTGGAATAAACTGAATATAGATATCAAGCAAATAGGTTGCTTTGGCCAGTTTAAGTCTGACTTACGTGTGGAGTTGCTCGGTAAGTATACTTTTGAAACAGATTAAATAAAATAAATTTTCCATTGGTTATTCATTTGTAGTATTTGTGTAATTTTTTGTTTGTTGTTTTTTGTTGTCTTGGGGTCACGCAAGGTAATGTATTGTTTATGTTTTTTATGGTTGTTGGTTCCGGTATATGGTCTCATTATCCACATTCTCTCATTCTCCATATTCTATTTCTTTTTTCCCCTTGAATTTAGCACAGCCTCGCAAGTTTCCCTTATGTTGTGCTATTGATTATGAAATGTTTATTTCTAATAAAAATGTTCTACTACTACTACTACTACTACTACTATTCTTCATGAAACTTGTACCGTGCTGGTTTTTCTCTTCTTGAAACTTGTACATTGATTTTTCTCCTGTTGAAACTGGTTTTGTTCATGGAACTTGTTGCGTGCCGATTTTGTTTGTGAAACTTAATTTATCATGATAGTTTTTATCGTCAAATTTGTTGAATGCTCGTTTTTCTTCTTGAAATATGATACATGCTGCTTTTTTCGTGAGACTTGTTGTATATGGATTGTTTTTTTCAAGAAACATAATGTTTCTTGATGTATATCTTCTAGAAACTTCTTATATTCCTATTTCTTCTTTTAACTTGTTACATTTTGACTTTTCTCTTTGTGAATCTTGTACGCCTTATTCTTCCATACTAGTAGGTTAGGTTGAACTAGCCTAACCTAGCCTAACTGACCTAACCTACACTAGATAGGTAGGGTTATATAGTCTCTAATCTAACCAAAGAGATGTGCTATCTTCGGTGTACTATCTATGAAAATATAGCAAGTTTCTCGAACACATAAATCAAGATACATTAAGTTTCTTGTAAAAACAATCCACATGTAACAAATTTCACGAACAAAATAAGCCTGCAATAAGTTCGACAAGGAAAACTATCATGATAAATTAATTTTCACGAAATAATAGCTCAACATACAACAGGTATCACAAAGAAAAATATCCAGATAAATAAAGTTTCAAGAATAAAAATCTGCACGTAGCAAGCTTCAGGAACAAAACCGATTTCACAAGGAGAAAAATAAATGTACAAGTTTCACAAAGAGAAAAATCGACATACATCAAGTTCCATGAAGAATACATAAAAATATAACAAGATTCTCGAAGACATAAATCAAGATACATTAGGTTTCCTGAAGAAACAATGAAAGTAGAACAAGTTTCACGAAGAAAATCAGCATGCATAATGTTTCACGAAGAATAATATCATGGTAAATCAAGATTCACGAAGTAATAGAACAACACACAACAAGCTTCACGAAGCTACATATGAAAATAAATTAAGTTTTACGAACGAAAATGAGAACACAACAAGTTCCAAGAACAAAACCGATTTAAAGAGGAGAAAAATCAACATACCACAAGTTTCAGGAAGAAGAAATAAAAATAAACCATGTTTCTTGAAGATATAAATCAGGATAAAATAAGTTTCTAGAAGGAATAATGCACAAATAACAAGTTTCACGAACAAAAATCAGCATTCATTTAGTTTCAAGAAGAAAAAACAACATACAACAAGTTTCATGAAGAAAAATATCATAATTAACTAAGTTTCACGAAAGAATAAATCAACAAACAACGAGTTTTACGAAAAAATCGGATTTCACGAACAAAATCAGCACCCAACAAGTTCCATGTATAAAATCAGTTTCAGGAGAAGAAAAATAAATGGCTAACATAGGCATTTATTCTAACGCTTCATTAAACTAGATGATTCAGTTGTGGCTTTAAAAGCCTGTGTGCGCACTTGCAAAAAAAATCATATATCTCGGTCCTTCAGCACTTTCTTTTTACTTGTATTTCAACCCTTATAAGATTTTTTACGTTTCGTCTTTTTTACTTGTTGCGTTTTAACTTCTTTTTTCTCTGTTTTACTTATGCTTTTAAATTTGTTTTTATTTATAAAAGATGTATATACAACAGTATCATCCTTTAGATTTCTTGTTCCAGAACGAATCTTCAATATGTTTCACTAATACAATTTAAGCATCTCGTAGCCTTTGTACATAGATATACTCGTTCAAGATTGTCTCTAATGTAAGTGCTAAATTCTGTGTAGTTAAGGGGATAAGAAAGACTTTTGATCCTATATGAAGGTGTACCATATTCTAACCGTAGTGATACTCTCACTTTTATTTCATCTCTGATAACATATTCAAGTTCCAATAGAGTAAAAGACACTATTACTAAAAACACGTTATGAGCAAGCCCCAATATTATCTGATAACACCCTTTTAAGCATTACTTAACATACAGGAGTATATCAAATGCAAGGAATTTCTAGTAGTTAGTCCCCCCCCTGCATGTCAATTATGGCCTCCATATGGAAACACGCGAATCATTTAGTTGTTCTAGAAGACGGGCAGTGATTTCTCCGTGAGTGTAATATGTTATTATGTGGAAAGTATACCCAAAATCATAATATTCGAGAGGCATTCATTGTTCACCTGCCTAGCATTTCATTCCATGCCAGCCCTACTCCTTTCGAATCCTAATGCGGCCGAAAAAGTTTTAGATTATAAATGTTCCCTGAGAAAAACACCTTGAAAGAAAAAAAAACATGAAAGAGAATGAAATCCTGAATAAAAATTATATCCAGAAGAAAAATCCCTTAAAGTACTGTGTAACAGCCCATGTGTGCCCCCCCCCTAGTTACGACCTGGAGTTCCCCGCTTGACAAGCGGACTTTAACAAGTCCTATTACGTAATAGCCAAAAGTTAACTATGCCTATTACGTATTAAGCACCTACTGGGTAGAATTTCTCACTAGGGTCCCCCCATGGAACGGGATGGTAGAAGCCTCGGTGGGGTTGGTTGCTACGTCTCCACAGGAATTGCTCGCTAGGGGCTTCCCATGATTTGGATGTTAGTGGCCCCGTCGGAAAACGTTGCTAGGGACTCCGGTGGAATTGAATGCTATAGCCCTAGTTTGAATTGGAGGCTAGGGCCCCGGTGATTATGTTAAGATGCCCGGTTAAATTGGTTGCTAAGGGCCCCGTTGGAATTACTCGCTAGGGCCTTTGTTGAATTGGTTGCTAGAAATCTGTCTTGGCTTTTTTCTACAATTAGCTATAACTTTATGCCCAAAACAAATCCATTTTAAGTCAAAACTTTGAATAGTTTGGATTAAAATGGAATAGTTGTGGGCATCAAGTATGGCTAATTGTAGAAAAAGTCAAGACATACAGTCCAATTGAGTGAGAAGAAAAACCTGGCATTAATTGCCAGGCCTTCAAGCAAATAACTCAAC